>NW_018406723.1:355855-383173 GCF_002113885.1 Mizuhopecten yessoensis | reverse complement strand
TTTTGTTTGGGGTGGGTGGGTGGGGGGGGCTGTTTTTGAAGGACATGCACTGTGACTAAAACCTATTTTCGGTAAACCCCCTTTCTTCTCCCGACCTGACACTTAAGTTTTATCAGTTTTGTTACTGCTCTGGGTGCTTATATAATTACGGTAATACAGCAAATACGGAAATGTGTTGATATCAATAACATACATTTTTAACAAACTATATGCACACTTCGATCCAACACGTACCAGACACGCTGATAATGGTGAGAACTGACATAATCATCACATATAAAACAATATATCTACAGTAGTATACCTCATATACACCATATTACTCCAAAGAAGTTCTGTTATCAAATATGCATGCCAGACCTCTTACTCAATGCCATGAACCCATCATGCTTAACAACTAAAATTCCTGGAACATGCGACATAAACCTATTTTAAGATTATTGTTAGGAGTTGTTTTCCACCATGATTCAATTATTCATTATTTTTACCTTTGAAACATATTATTTTTTTAAACACTTTTTTTGTGGTTTCACGATTCTGAATTATCTCCCTTGAAATAATCACATCAGAGAAGGCAAAACATAAGATACTTGAAACATATAATCCAGCTGTTACAGATTCCAATATCTTGATGGTATAATATGTGAAGTCAAATTTTCAAATCAAATAATATCCAAGATACGTGTAGAAATAAGAATATTTTTGTATAAATTACCTGAAGGTGGTCATGCATTTTCAATCCCAGGAAATACTGTAGATTCTGGACAGTAATGCAATTGATTCACCCGAGTCCAAGACATATTTTACATTTACTTAATTATAGTACATGTAATTATTGGGGTGTACAATTTCATATGCACAGCCCACAGGCAAATATTGAAAAAAATCTATTTGTTCAAAATATATTTCCACAGTCAGTATAAATATAAAACATTTTCAGTATCTCTGGAATAAAATCTGTATTAGTGCATAGCAACATCATGATACCTGTATCTATTTCAGTTGTCAGTTCGGATTGAAATATATATCACGAATCAACTAAAATGATTAGTCTGAACTAATATACACAGCTTTTTACTTAAACAAGGAACATTTAAGCTGACAGATTTATTTCCTGAAGCTGCAGAAAACCTGTTTCATATTATGCCACAGAGTAATGTGATTCTGACACTATTCACATCATTTAAATCATTATCAATTATACATAAATAGATTAACATTTTTCAGTGTTTAACATTGTTTCAATATTAATGTAAAATGTTTCCGCCATGGATATAAACTGACATATCTGACACACAGTGATATCTTAAACAAATGTTATGCCAAGTTTAGGGAAGTGTTTTATGTATCAAAAGTGTAATAGGCTTATGGGTGGGGACGGGTGGACGGGCCTCGTCCTTAGAAAAGCTGTTAAATGGAAATGTTTAAGTTTTAAATTCCTCAATATGCACAAAGCAATGATTTTCAGTTATGATCCTTGAAAAATCTGTATAATTATATATTAATAGCCTACAGGGTGGGCTTACAACCAGGCATGGGCTTATCACAGGTAAAATGTGGTACTGATGCTGGCTACAGACATGGTGGCCTACCCATTATAAACACCTGGCACATAAATTAATTTACCTCATATTTGATGTATACACCTGGTAGTAAAGTTATAAATTTAATATTCTTGAATTCTGGGTGTTTCTAACGCAATGAATATTTTATGTACCGTAGTCTTACCTGTAATAACCCCAGCTTAGGTAAAACGGGTACGAGGCTTAGTCAAGAATTTCATCCAATCATATGCTTTTTAGAAGGATATCCGTCATATATGGGTAAAATCTGTTTAAAATGAAGGTCACAGGGCTTAATATGAAGCTGTTGGTTTTAATCCCTGACAAACACTGTATATAGTGACCAGGAAATGTTCAGGCAGTCAAATATTCACCCTTTTACGTTAAAATCAATGGTCGCTCAGTGTTAAGTTTGCCGTTTATGTGTAATTGTATATATGGTATATGCTGTGTCATTACATTTGAGGACACAATAAATTTGCCCTCATTGCCAAGGACGAAAAAGGCGAAAGTTTAAAAAAAAAATGCAGCAAAAATTTCCAGGTATACAGTATATAACAATGGAAAACACCTGTGACAATAGTCATCCATTCTTATGGGGAAAAGTCATATTGCAGACTACACACTTTTATGTAATGGTACGATAAAAATATGAATGCCTGAAACATTGGTTTTCTCGCTCATCTGGCAAAGAGCATAACTAATCAAGTTTAAAAGGAGGTCAAAGGTCAAAATCAAGTGTGAACTATGTTTGACAGTCACATACTGTAAATGACATGGAATATCAGCAATTTGCTTGAATGACTTGCATGTCATTTCAGTAACAAGCAGGATTTTTTTT
Organism: Mizuhopecten yessoensis; assembly: GCF_002113885.1. NCBI lineage: Eukaryota > Metazoa > Mollusca > Bivalvia > Pectinida > Pectinidae > Mizuhopecten > Mizuhopecten yessoensis. The sequence goes on along the minus strand of NW_018406723.1, from coordinate 380,770 downwards.
TTTTTTTGATACAGTAAAATTTCCAATGATAGAGCAAAGTAGCTTTCACTATGAAAAAATTGTGTCCTTCGAACCTTTATCGTGATGTTATATTCAGAAAGGTCACTGCAAAGATGATTGATGCACCATTGGCAACAGGTGTTTATGTCATTTCTGTAACAATGCGCTTTGAAAAGGCAACACAATTATTTCTTGTTTCTTGTATAAATAAATTACCATTTACATTAAATTCAACTCTGGGATGATTTTTTCTTACTTTTCACTTCACTTGTCCAACACAATGGTACTAAATAGCTCTACATAGACACATCTTCTATTATACGATAAAACCTTGTTATACTGCCATAATAATTTGTCCAGCATGAAGAATTTGGCATTATAAAGAGGTTTGACGATATGAAAAAGGTGACAAATATAAATAAATTGTTGAAGGATTTTCGTTTGTTTGGGATTTAACATGATCATCACGACAAACATGGTGATATTGTGAATGGGATTGTTGAAGAATGTAGGGACTTGAAATTTGTTGGAAGTTAGGGAGATGACAAATAAAAGTAAGTGCATTATATTGAAGTTTTACTGCACTGAACTTTTGTTAAAAAAAACATTTGTCTCCAGAAAAACAAAATACTGTATTAAAGGGGGAAATGAACCTCCAGAGTGCTGAAAATGCAGAATGCTTTTAGTTTAGTGCAAGACCAAGAACTGAAATGTACTATTACCATGGCAATTTAAAGTCTCTTAAGTCTATCTCCGCGAAAAACCCAATCAGCTTTTCCCATAAACATTGACAAATATCAAGTTATCAACTTTTACAGCTACTCCGTGTTGACAAATCATTACAACTACCATAGAAACGAAAGTCATTTCCACATCAACATTAAAACCAATTCCACGATCTATAGCGACCAAAAAAACGAACATTAATAACTAAAGCACATAGATATATATCATCGACAAAAATGAACATTAAGAGATAGCAAAATTTTCTAATCATGCTGTTCTATTGACTTCTCAGAGTTTATATCATTTTTTCGAAGAAACTTTTTAATGAAAAGATTGCGATTAGCTTTGAAGTAAAATTTCATTAAGGCTTCTGTTCCCACTCTTACGGGCTAAATCAATAAACAAATCCAATTAGATACCTATCTACCAGTAAAAGCTGGGTAATAAACAATTTTGTAGAGGGCATGAGAAAATTAAAAAGCATATATAAAAACCTGAAATGGAATATATTGCCGATTTTTTCTTCACGATTATGGCAACTAAGGATGCCGAGATAACAGTAACACAAAGTTGAAGATAAGGAAGGGGCAGCCAATGAAAAGACAGTACTATAGAACAGTAAATAAGTTGTACAGAGAATAGCCAATGAAAAATAAAGATCAATCGAGAAGAGCCAATGAAATGATGGCACTTAAAAAACAGCCAATAGAAAGATAGAAATCACTATGCAGGGATCTGTCAGGGAAGGAAATAATTTAAGATAAAACTTCCAAATGCCTGCATTATCAGATAACGAAATAAATTTTAGGTCATGTGACAGACTGTGGTTTGGGAAGGAAAACTTATGGTTAACACAAATGAGAAAATTTGTTCAGAAGGGTCTTATATAATTCTCCATTTACATTTCACATTTGTGTTTAAATTGAAATTTACAACACTTTCCAATTTCTGTTGAGTTTACAAATGGTATCATTTATTCGGGGTTTCATTATTTTTGTAAATATTCAGTCTTTCATGAAATATAATCCTAAACTGTATTACTGCTATATTTCCAGATAAAAGACATTAACTTGACATAAATAGTTGAGATAGCTTAAATACGATTCTAATTGAAGTATTCTTAAAACCAAATAAATGTAATCCTTTACTTCAGTTTACCACAATATTTCAAGATTTTGAAGTCAAAGTGTGACACACAGTCGTGATATATGAAACTATTTTATTTGAAATTTTCATTAAACCTACTTAACCATTGTTTCAAAGATGCATAACACAAATTACTTTCCTAATGTGTAAAAATGTATTTTTTCCATACTGTAAGGCTGAATAATGGTAGTTCAAAAGTGTGAAATAAAGAAATTTCTCAAATTAAGCTTTATTTATTTCTTCTTTGGCATTTTTTATGCTTTTATCTTCCCAAAATTATGCAAACCTCAACATCAGTCATGTAGATTTTTCTAATGAATCATTTCAAATAATAATTTTTTTATTTCATTCAATCTTCCTAAAAGCATTTGATGTGCAATATCTCTAGATTTTTAGAATTATAGGCAAGTATCATATACACTGCCCTTGTGATTTGTTTTTGAGTTACTTCCCTTACATACTATATACCTGGGCCCACTTGTATAAAACATCTCAACTCTTGAGATTTCCTCAAGTCTAAGATTTCCCATAAACAATACATTGCTTGAGATTTTCTTTAACTTTGAGATGTTTTATACAAGTGGGCCCTGTGTTGCACATTTAGCAAACTAGAGTGATCTGTGTTGTATCTTTTAAAAAGAAGAATTCTCTGTGTTGTATCTTTTAAAAAGAAGAATTCTCTGTGTTGTATCTTTTAAAAAGAAAAATTCTCTGTGTTGTATCTTTTAAAAAGAAGAATTCCAATTTGGATTTTTTTCTAATCTGGAGTTGCTTGCCTCTTTGTCACAACAAAAAGTATGATAAACAAAATAAATAAATTGATTATATAACACAAACGAAAGTCGAGTGAATTGAGTTTAGAATCACATCAAGAAGCAAATCAATGCTTACAACAGTGTCAACTACAATGAGCAAATGNAAATGATGATATCCTTAAATTCCCCCCCCCCCCCCCACAAAAAAAAAATTCTCTCCTACTTTTACGATATCCGTGTTGCCGTCTTGTTCGCACTTCTTCCTGGACTTTTACTAACACCAGTGTGAACTCTGTATACCTTCTTGGTATCCACAGTATAATCAGCTAAGAAATAGAAGATACATCACTTATCTTATCAAGGACATTGTGTCTTCATAAAGCAAGAAGATACTTAACCACAATGCTACACTCCTGGTCATGATTTGTTTATAGTAATGCTTTTTAAAATAACTTTCTAACGCCCGTAAAAGTGTTGGCATGTCGGCACGTCGGCACTCCACTACATTCATCAGTTAATGAACCCAGCCAGAGCTGACATTTTGGAAAGGAGGTTTATGTCACATTAAAGAAGCATATGTCGTTCCTTAAGGAAATGACTTTCCACAGAGGATATCTTTATATACCAGTTTTTAATGCACAAGCATTAGGCTGTTCCTACTAAACTTGCAGTGTTTGCTTTCTCTTTCAAAGGTAGGTCAGTATTTTTTTAAAGCGAGTTATTTGATGTAAGTAATTCTTGATATAATTGAGTAGATATACAAGTGTTTTATGGCCTATATATCTCGCTACATTGATGGAAAACTCACAGTCTTATACTTTCAAATATTTCCTGAAAGCCTTCGTAAAGTGTAAGATTCCACTCAGGGTCTATTAACACACACATCCACGACTTTCACCCGATATTTAAGGAGTCTTTATATAGCCAACAAATTACCTTAATCCGACATCTTCTGTGCCTTACAACACAAACAACCATGACCTTCACTTTACATTTTTTAAGATTTTATAAACTTCACCATAGATACTAAGATTCTTAAAAATGTCATTCGAACACCTTACATCTTTCATGTCATTAAACACTACTACAATGACGTCCTTCACCTTGTATTTTTTAAACTTTTCACTTATCTCTCTAGAGTTCTAAAATATATATCATGACCTTTACATTTTGAACCATCAAAATCTTACCAAAACGACCTTCATCTTCTGAATCTCAATCGAAATAAAAACCCTCAATCGCTAGCAATGGTAACCTTCACCTTACGCCCACTGAACCTTTAAACACCGCCAAATGACCTTCACCTTACACCCGCTGAACCTTGAAACACATCAAATGACCTTCACCTTACACCCAATGAAACATTAAACACCGTTAAATAACCTTCACATTACACCCGCGATCTGTACCCATAAACACCACAAAATGACCTTCAACTTATAACCTTTGAACCTTTAAAAACCACCAAATGACCTTCACCTTTCACCCTCTTAACCTTTAAACACCACCAAATGACCTTCACCTTTCACCCTCTGAACCTTTTAACACCACCAAATGGCCTTCACCTTTCACCCTTTGAACTTTTAAACACCACCAAATGACCTTTACCTTTCACCCTCTGAACCTTTAAACATCACCAAATGACCTTCACCTTTCACCCTCTGAACATTTAAACACCACCAAATGACCTTCACCTTGCAACATTTGAACCTTTAAACACCACCAAATGAACCTCATCTTACATTTAAACCTTCAAAAACCACCAATTGACCTTTACATTTCACCCTATGAACCTTTCAACACCACCAAATGACCTTCACCTTTCACCCTTTGAACCTTTAAACACTTCCAAATGACCTTCACCTTTCACCCTTTGAACATTTAAACACCACCAAATGACCTTCACCTTTCACCCTCTGAACCTTTAAACATCACCAATTGACCTTCACCTTGCAACCTTTAAACCTTTAAACACCACCAAATGACCTTTACCTTTCACCCTCTGAACCTTTAAACACCACCAAATGACCTTTACCTTTCACCCTCTGAACTTTAAACAGCACCAAATGACCTTCACAATTCACCCTCTGAACCTTTACACAGCACCAATTGACCTTCACCTTGCAACCTTTAAACACCACCAAATGACCTTTACCTTTCACCCTCTGAACCTTTAAACACCACCAAATGACCTTTACCTTTCACCCTCTGAACATTAAACACCACCAAATGACCTTCACCTTTCACTCTCTGAACCTTTAAACACCACCAAATGACCCTAACCTTACACAATTTGAAACTTTAAACACCACTTATTGACCTTTACCTTACAACATTTGAACCTCTAAACACCACCAAATGACCTTCACCTTTCACCCTCTGAACCTTTAAACACCACCAAATGACCTTCACCTTTCACCCTCTGAACGTTTAAACACCACCTAATGACCTTCACCTTTCACCCTCTGAACCGTTAAACACCACCTAATGACCTTCACCTTTCACCCTCTGAACCTTTAAACACCACCTAATGACCTTCACCTTTCACCCTCTGAACCTTTAAACACCACCAATTGACCTTCACCTTGCAACCTTTAAACCTTTAAACATCACCAATTGACCTTTACCTTTCACCCTCTGAACCTTTAAACACCACCAAATGACCTTCACCTTTCACCCTCTGAACCTTTAAACACCATTAATTTACCTTCACCTTTCACCCTCTGAAACTTTAAACACCAACTAATGACCTTCACCTTTCACCCTCTGAACCTTTAAACACCACTAATTGACCTTCACCTTACATCCTCTGAACCTTTAAATGCCACCAAATGACCTCAGGCTTACATATTTTGAAATTTAAAATGCCACCAAATGCCCTCCAGCTAATACCATCTGAACCTTTACACACCGTCAAATGACCTTCAACTTACCTTACCTTACCTTTAATATTTGCTGTACATCTTTAATCGGTTCAATACACTCCAACATTGGGAAAACAACAAAAGTTTACATTTGAAAATATAGGCCTTAATTGATATTTAAGAGAGACTGGTTTTCGAAATATTCTTACTGAACACATAACAAGAAATCGCTATTACACCAGCCAGTGCAGTAACGTCAAACCTGCATGACTAAAAGGCATCTAACTCAATTTAGATTTATATGGCAACTGAAGGTGTCTATACCTTAATACTGGGGATATTGATTAAGTTAGATACCTCCCAATCCCTGTGGGGATATTGATTAAGTTAGATACCTAGCTCCCAAACCCTGTGGGGATATTGATTAAGTTAGATACCTCCCAATCCCTGTGGGGATATTGATTAAATTAGATACCTCCCAATCCCTGTGGGGATATTGATTAAGTCAGATACCTCCCAATCCCTGTGGGGATATTGATTAAGTCAGATATCTCCCAATCCCTGTATATTCACGGAAGTATTATTTTCAGAGAACATGCACATTTCCAGTGCAAACTTAATTGAACAAATTATTAGAAGATGTTTTATCTATCGTCACTGTCCCAGTTTGAAAATTTCACAGATGGACAAAAATTGATAGAAACCATATTTACATCAAACAAATAAATTCCTGCCAATGGAGTTGAACTAAATTCTTCAAAAATTTTTATCTTCAAAATTTCTTCACATGTGTTTTGTTTTGTGTTGAAATTGGGGATACATGGTAACCCCGTGTTGGCGCCTTATTGATTCTGCGACAGAGAGATACATCACTAATAACAGAGAGTAAATAAGGTTTTCTGTTCTAGTATACGTGTAATAAATACATGCACAATATGTTTCTGGTCATAGTGCTTTTGTATAACCGATGTACAAATGCCATTTTCAACAATGTAAAAATTTAATAATTTTCAATACAAATATGTGAAATCGAATTACAAACAAAACAAGGCAATATTCAAAATTGTTATTTCCTTGGTATCTTGGAAGCAAAAAAAATCAAATTTTGAAAATAAAAAACATCTAGATATGTTACAACTCGGCTGATGTTTTGATATAAATGTATGGTGATGCACATCACATCGTATTGGGAGTTTTGTGATCGTAGCGTAAAGTAATCCTGATTGGTTCTGACAGACCGCAAAGCTTGAATTATTAGAACTTCTCGAAACACCCGCTATCTTGTAAATTTTTCAAAGAAACAGATCAGTTCATTTTTATCTGTTATCCGATTCTCTTCATGAAGTTGAGAAAATGGATCTGTTTTACAAGTTTTCAAGAACAACATCTCCCGGAAAAATAGATTTCCGTTTTATGATGCACCTAAGGTGTCTATTTGGTAACATGTTTATGAAACAGAGATACAAATGAATGTAAAATGTATAAGGAAATCGGTGAAAATTGCCAAAAGACAGTTTCAGAATCTCCAAAATCATCCCAAAAAAGCAAGTAAAATTCTTGCTAAAATAGAAAACCGAAACTCAGTGTCAATCATTTGAAACTCAGTGGGCCTCCAGGGAAATCGGTTTATCTTCGTAAATCCAGCAATACCCATAACTCCCCCATTTTCAGAAAAGGCGATAAGTAACGAGTTGAAATGAATGTATGAGGTATACGGAAAAAGACAATTTCTTAACCAGCGATTCTTGTTTCTTATCTCTTTCACCTGTCACGTAGACATTTGGCAATCTTACAACTGATGAACAACAGATATATCCCCAAAACTGTGGATAAAAGGGGTAACAGGAGTTGAATTACTCAAGTATTAGTTGACCTTGCCCTGTATGTGTTGACCTTGACCTGTATAAGTTGACCTTGACCTGTATAAGTTGACCTATTAAAACCTCACATGGGTTCCCCTTGACCCGATACATTTATTTAATCAGGTATTTTGCCTGATATTTAGTAGACTAATAATATATTCTGTCAGAACTAGTGTTTATAAAATTCCTTTGTTTAGGGGTTTAATGTCCTCGCATCTGACCCAGGGTCAAATTATGAAGGACTTAATGTATTTATAAATGAGAAGGCATCAGAGCTCAATACATGTACAGTCAGATTTGTGGTTTCAGGTACATCTGTAGGTATAGGGAGACTGAGTTTGAAGCACATTGTAATTTGTCTCAGTATAATGTCGTATCTTTTACAATTAGCAATTATGTCAAGTTAAGTCATATTTGGGAACTGTCCGTTTTGTTCACTTTGAAAGCTAACAAGGCACCGTCTGAATGAAACTTTTAACATAAGACCAATCTTAGTCCCGTCACCCACTATCTANGCATTATCGTATTTATAACAAGCCAATCAAAACGCGACATAACTCTTTCTTTCAACCAATCAGAAAGCAGGACCTGTAGCATTTAATGCAGACACCTCGTAGCCCAAAATCCACTTTTTCGTCTGGTCCAGTGATAGTTTGAATATTGCGAAGCCTGTCATTGGTTAATTTTAGTTTCAGGTTGTTAAACTTTTTAACGACAACATCACCAGAAGAGGAAGTCTCTCTTATTTCAAAGCAAAATCCACAAATTGTACAAACGTTGTCTTGAAGATAGACACGGCGTGGTGTCATGGGCGCCGCCATTTTCGATGCTCATTTGACACCTCTCGTTATTTTATCAGAGCAAGTGTGTTCCGAAATCATTACATCATCACTTACAGAAATGCGTAAGCTCTCATCTGATTGGTTAATGCAAAGGTCACCTGAACATGACCCTCTGCGGGATGTTGTTAGATCTTCAACGCGACATATCAGTAAACAGGAGCGATGTGAAGACATAATTTTTAATTAGTTGCGACACCCACTATCTTATCTTTATAATTGACTTCAAAATGCATATGAATTTGTTTAATTTCGAGTCAGTCCATCATGCCCCAAAAATCGAAGTTCACTACCTGTCACCTTATAAATGCTCAACTGTACCTAAAACATCTCTGACAAGTACAGCTTTCAGTTCGACATCTTCATGTGTGTTTCAACTAGCTGCCTGTGTTTAATTAGTGTCAGGATTTCTTGGATGTTCGACTGTAAAAACATCGGTTTAAGACTGTAAATCTTATTTGAGCCTTGCCGATTATGATGTCAGTTGCTATACCTACAAGAGACTATTGTAACCTATAACTTACCTAAACAGTGGAAACAGACTTTTTAATTCCTGCAACATTAAAACATTAACAGATCGCCTAGGTAACAAAGAGGAAAATAGAAATTTTGTATGATGAATCATTAAGTCGGGAGATTCTTGTATTGTATCTAAGAAATGAGAGATATGACCATTCCAGGACACTCACAACCATATAAGGAGAAATCCCATGCACGTGTATTAGTCTGACAAAACCCAAGCTGACCTGACACAAGTTGACTTCTTCGGCTGATCTTGATCTGACATGCAATGACCTTGAATAACAAATGATTTGACCTTGACCTGACCTTGCCTGACCCTAGTGCCTAAAATTACATGACCTCAGCCCATTGCAAGATGACATGTTCATGGCTTGGCTGTTGACCTATAATCACAAGCCCACATCTATGCTAGCACTGATGTCTAACATTTTAACTGTTCGCAATATTCTTATTAGACAGACGTCACAAAACCACGTAGGTTGATCCCCGACTCGAAAGAACTCTGACGCTTGGGATAAACCTTGAAGACATAAGTATAGAAAATCGTACAAAATTCCTTTTCAAAAATTGCAGAAATCACCACAAATAAAAACTAGTTTGAATCATATCAAAAATAGTCTAGTAGGTTCATCCCTGTAATTTAATCAATGAGCATAGCTCTGTACACAAAATCTGAAATGCCACGGGCAGAAAACCATCATATCGCTACCCTAATAAATTGCTCAACATACTTTTTCCATGTCGTAATCAGATTGAAGTAGAAACACACAACATGCAACAAATACAGTTTAATAGGCTATCCAGAGGCAAACACAAAGTCAGAAGCCTCCTAAAAGAATGGAAGATTGAAATATAATTATTTGAGCAACAAATCAGATTTCAAGTTCCAACCTGAATCTAAACCATCTCTGAATCCACTGATTAAAACATATCGTATAACAGACAAATTCCAATTTAAATCATTTCAGTAAGACAAAAATTGATTAAAAACTATAATTCTAAATTTTATCTATTTTATCTCAAATTGTAGTTTAAATTAAAACTTGATAGCTTATTAGTAAATAAACCTTTTTATTTATCATGAATTTTCAAAAGATTTTCCATGAAAATAAATGCTAGTATTCGTATCAGTCTCGCAGTCTAGCTACAGGTGTAGATTACCTCCCTTTATTTATTTCTGACTATATCACTTCCCTTAGCATACTCTACCAACAAAGCTGCATATCAGCAAAGAGGCTAACGTGAATGTCTGCTATCAGAGACATCAGGTAATGCGGACAGGAGCTATCTCTGTGTCAACATCCTTGTGTCAGTAATGACCCCCTGGTCACTCCTCTCCTATATCTCTGAATGTACATGTACAGAACTCTTGTGATATCTTCTCTATCCTATAGGGACAAAACAGGCCAACTGGACATGACCCCTGTCCATTTCCTCTAGGACCAGCTTTCCACTGCTTCTCTTACTGCTGTCCATCTTTTCTAGGGACTCACTGTCTTAGTAATTTCTAGCCCCACTTTGGCCATATCTATAACACTGTTCATCAGTTCGCTGGGACCCACTGTCCACTATATACATTATATGTACTACCCCCACTCTGGTCAAATATTAAGCTGGTTATCTTCGATATACTGTAGGGCCCACTGTTCATTTCTAGCCCCACCTTGGTCATTACTACCAGTATTAATATAATATCTTCTCTATGACCCAGTGTACTGTCCACTAACTACCCCCACTCTGGTCATATATATAAAATGCTGTCCATATCTTCTGTAGGACCCACAGTGTGTCTCTGAGCCCTATTCTTCCATCATATCTAGCACAGTCCATTTGTTTGCTCTATTGAAACCAAAGCCCATTTCCTGATAGTCCCAAATTTGGTCATGTCTGACCATGCCTGTCTTTTCTAAAACCTACAGCAGTCCACTATGTATATAGTCCTATTCTGGTCATACCTTATCCTGTTCACCTTCTGTATTATCCTGTGTCCACATACAATTTCTAGCCCTTATATTTCCATCATATCTTACACCTTTCATTTATTTGCTCTGGGAACAACAGTCGTTTTCCAGTCCCACTTAATTTTGGTCATATCTGACCATTCCTGTTTGTCTACAACAGTCCACTAGGTAGCCCAATTCTGGTATCTATTGCTGTCTATCTTCTCTGTGATCTACAAACCACTACTGGCTTCACTCCAAATCATGTCTCTCTAAATCTCTTAGGAACAAATCAGGCCGCACACTTGACATCCCGTATATGGTATGTACATGTATATACATATCATACATCTATTTATGTAACTCAAGATGTGTCTCTCTTATGTCTTAATTTGGCTCAATGTCCACTCTTTGAACCCCACTCTGACCACACCCAACCCATCGTCCCTCTACTTCATAAACCAAAACAAGTACACTGGATCTCTTATACCTATAGGGGCTGCAGTGGTCAAGTGGTTAAGGCATCTGACCATCTACACGACCACTTAAGTCCTCCACCACTTGGTTGTAGGTTATAGAGTCATATGTGTGGGGCAGTTGCCTGCAGGTATTGGCCACAGGTCAGTCAGGTTTCTTTCTCTTGGTACTCTGGTTTTCCTCCACTCTACCACTAGAACATCCTTAAATGACCATAGCTGTTGAAAGGACGTAAAACACACAGCAAAACAAAAACACTTCATACCTACATTTCTATAACTCTGTCTCTATATTCTAGAACTCAATGTTCACTTAAAACTTAAACCACATCCTAGCTGTACCCAGTGTGCCCATTCTCGTTTGGACGAAAACAGGTGTATAATCAGTTATATATCATCCCTCCTTCTATCGTTTCAACGGCCCCTGTATGTCTGAACCTTAAAACCAACTGTCCTCCATCTCTATGTCGAGCCACAGAGAAACTGGATGTCACTGGTTTTAATTGACACTTTCCAGGCCGATACAGTATAGTGTATAAGAGGCTAGACGAGATACATCTGTTGCTCTGCTGGTTTCAATAGGTTTCTACATATTCTGTTAGCGACGGGAAAATAAACTTGTGGTACGATTTATTTTACTGTACCAGGCAGTAATGAAATGTCACACAGCTTCCATTTGTATAAAGCTTGACCTGATTGTATACCTTTGGAAATTGCTGCCGACTTAAAATAGCTCTAGTCCTGTCAACACTACCATTACTTTCTGCTGCATGCTGCCAACCTCGTAAAAAAACAAGTTCGGCAAAATATTCCCGATGAAGTCGTGCCAAGACAATAAAACTTATCTCAGTTATACAAGTTACTCCAAAATCACAAATGAGCACGTCATTCAAACTAGGAGCCTGGGCTTAAAATACTCCCATTAAAGTAAAGTAGTTGGACGACTAGTGTCAGAACCCAGGGTATAAGTGACGGAATAGTACATTGAGGAAAAGTCTGAGACAACATATGATACAGTATGAACAGAGAAAACAGCCGTGGAGGCAAAGAAACAAGGATTTCGGCAGATCTATATATTGTCTTCTGACATAAAAAATAATTCTTGAAAGATCAGCGTAAATTGAATTGTCATCAATTCTGCTATTGGAAGCTCGGGGTTATCAAAACATGTCCTATATAATAATTTGAAAATGTCGCTAGGAAATTCCAAATAAATTAGCAATACAAATTTAAGCCCAAAACACATGATATATACAGCTATCTAAACACCTCAAAGCTGATAACCTGCACAACATGAATGTGACTCCACCTTATTGTTACTCATCGCTAAAGAGGAAAGTTCTACACAGATCGATAAGTCGAGAAACATATAATTTTACATTACGTTTCTCGTTGAGAAATACCCATTTCAGTGTATAGGCCGTAGGGAAATGTACCAGATGGAAACACTTAAATTATGGCAATTAAACAGCATAGTTATTTGACTAATTTCTCTCCGAGTAAGAAGTCTTAAAGATGATTATAAGTCTGTCTGATGTTTAAAAACTGTAAACATTTCTACTTAATCAAAAAATGCATTGCACCTATAAAACACAATTTATTCTGTAGCAAAAATTCAGCTTATATCTTTAAAATATCTATAAAGCTTTTGTTTATCATTAACAACTGAACTTTACAATACAGAATGGAATTTACGTCAAAAATGGCACATTAAATGAACAACGTCCAACTTCATTCCTTTTAATGCTTTCTGCTTTTGTTCTTAAGAAACTGAACCATTATAAGCACAAAGTGGAATTGTCTTGAGCAAAACGGCACAGTAAATTAGCCCCTAGATATACGTGTATATATTCTATAGACCGTAAAACAAGGTTAACGTTCAATACAAAGGTCTTTGATTTCTTGAGGACAGATGGCCGGCTGAAGTGATTTCTCCGTAAGCAGAAGTGATTTCTCCGTCCAGTAGCCCAAGGGTTAATGACTTTCAATTATTGACTAGTCTGTTTCTTTTGAAGTGAAATCTGAGAAAAATATAGCCAGCCATACCTCAGGGGGATAATCACCAGCCTGTTGAGTAGAAGACTGGGCTTGTAACTCATTCCTGTAATTGTCTTGCCTAAATCGAGGTCTATAAGAACACCCAATACATGCCCAATACTCCATTTTCCTATTTAGAGCTCCTTTGAATCTATTATATATTAGATGTCCCCTGGTGTATTTAATCGGTATCAAAAGAGTTCCGAAGATGGTACAATTTTCTAATTAAAGCAGTAAATGTGGTCCAGCCATTGTAAAAATACTCTACAAAAGGACTTGGACCATCATTTAGAAAGTGTATTGATAAGACCTCTAAGGCTAAATGGCTAACATAAAGAATACTATTATGTAAACTGTCAAAATACTTATATGTTATATGGGTCACGACTTACCATAATGTTGATGTTTTCGTCAGAACTACTGACCTCAGGTGAAATAGGACAGTCCAGGTACAACCAGTCGTTATACTGAAGGTTTTAATGACAATTTTATAACTGCTGCACTTAATTATTGTTCTTTTTAACCCTTTCACCCCTAGGTAGCTTGAGCAGAGTCTTCCATGCATTGATCTGGATGAGTCCATAATGGTCTACAGTGGTGAAAGGGTTAATGACAATTTTATAACTGCTGCACTTAATTATTGTTCTTTTAACCCTAAATTCACCCCTAAGGTAGCTTGAGTCGACTCTACCATATATTCATCTGGATGAGTCCACTCTAGTCTAGAGTGGTGAAAGGGTTAAAGAGAATTTTCCTCCAAACTAGCTGTCTAAGCAGCATGCAGTGCCATGCTATCTTTTATTATCAATGCTGTGATAAAATGACTTTCTCACTTAATAAGGTAAAACATGTTTGTAATGAATGCAATACAAGGGAAGAAAAATAGAATCTTTTTGTATAAGATCATCTGTTCTGGATTAAAACCATTTCAAAGAACTAAGCGTCTCCTCACTGATTTGCGTGTCCCCTGAGTTGGTCATTTTCTTGTCTCCGTAAGAATTTCCAGACATTTCTCCTTGGTGAACTAGTCAATCGTTTCCGTTATACTTCCTGTCTTAGAAACAGGACATGCAAACTGACCAATCGACCACTCAGAAATGACCTCAATCAATGACCGCTATTGCACTTTTAGCAAGAGTGCACCTATTTAGAAAATACCTTTTCTCGGGGGGAAAAAACCCCAAACAGAAGCCGTCAGTGGCAGGCACCACACTTCAACAACCATTTCTATGAATATAACTTTCGACATTTTAAATTTTAATTCATTTCTTTTTAATTACATTTTCCACTTTATCATCATCCATGCCTTTCATTGCAAGAAGCAAAAAATTGTTTGCAAATTAAACTTCTGTGGGAGTAAAGATTTGCATTTTCATTAAAAGTATATTCATCAATGTAGCTTGAAAGATTACGAAGAGAAGAATTAGTTTGCATAACCCGTTAGTGTAATTATGTATGTTAGTTGTGATGGTAATGCAACGCTCCAATATTGCTACGAAAAACCGCCACCAATTAAACAAGAAATTTCGAGAAACATTTACATAATTGTACAAGTTGGATGAAATAAGAATTTCACAATACAGAATTTGGAAGAAAAAACACTTGTACATGTTTATCCGACAGAAGTGATGCGATTCCATGGTTTCTATACAAATGATTTTGTATAAACAATTTTTTGAAAATGATCTTTTAAGAGTCCTGACGTCGGTGAAAGCGATATACATTTCAATTCATTGTAAATCCTCATTAATCTGGCCGCCAATACTCCAGAAAAAAATTAATGAACAAACCCCTTTCCAATTTACCTAGTGACAATAATACTTCTGCATCATTCAGAAAGAATGCAAATTTTTGTTTCGTTTTCTAAAAGGAAAGTGTCTTAAAACTAGAAGACATCTATAAGACATGAATGCTTGTTTGTTTAATTTAGGCTTAATGACCCCGAAAGACAAGAAGGTCATTTTGGGTTTAAAGTGTCATTTTAAAAGAAAGCTCAAAAGACTTCACGCATCAAAAGCAACAAATTTAAATTTAAATCGGTGAAAAAGTATATAATTATATATATCAGGACTAGAAATAAATTTGAAATACCACTTGTCCATTGGGGTATTAATTTCCAATTTTTACTAGTCCATGTGAAAATTCCACTAACCTATTATTATTCAACAAGATAGGCAATAATAAATTTTGACTAGTCAATCTAATCTGGCTAGCGGTTTCTAGAACCACTAGTACTAGTTCAGCTGGAGATTTGAATAGTCTCAGACTATTGGGCTACCCTTATTGACTATATATTATACATTAAGAGCAAGAGTAGTGTAAATGATATATATTCTATTACCGAGGTTTTTCCCTGTATGTACCCAGTACTTCTAAATAATGAACGCCCTACTGCCCCTGAAGTCCTTAAAGTGATAAGAAGGAATCTGTTTCACAAAAATAGAAGTAATTGACTAATAAATATAGCAATAGTGACCTTGGCATTGACCTTGGGACACCAAGATACACATTATTCAGGGATATTCTCATACTTGACCTGAACTTTTATGAAAATCTATTAAGAAACGAGGTTACGGTAAGAGGCATAGAAATGAATTACAATTAGGGACGGAACATAATAAATATTGGTTGGACGCGACAAGACAGACGTGGGTTAAACACTATATATGTGCACCTCACATATCTTATCCATGATTACTTTAAGGTTATATGTTACCACACACATTATACACATGTGATTTGCCTTAGAGTTATCCCCCCTTTAAACACCAACTATTCTAATATACAATAATTCAAAATCACCAAAGTGGAATAAATACATGCACCTTTAATGATATAAATTTCAAATAATTAACCAACGTCAAATAAGCATAAATTTTAGACATATGACGGGTCTGTTTAAGTAGAACTCTTTTTTCTTTGTCATTAGGTGTTACTGACAATCTTATAACGTTCAATTTAATATCAATATTTCATATCAGGATACAATTTTAACCAAACACTGCATGTTATAATGACTTTGTATAGAATTCCTCCCAGACGATATCGAAAAAATTCTATGAAAATTTGTTAGTTGCACTTTAAATTTCTCATCAGTGACATTAATATAAATGTTAATTTCTCATCACATGAAACATATTGACAAAACCACAAGGAACCATAAATTAAATGCACGAGTTGCATTAAATTGGTTTTCAATCTATTTATGTTACGCAAATGCGTTGAAAATAAACCAGTTAATTTTGAAATGTTTCTAAGGTCAAGACGTCGTCCAGGCAGCTTTTACATTCGACAATATCTTAAAACTGTAAGACGGCTTACCGTTGGATTAATGTTACTATATATATAAGGAAGATGATGTTGCATGGGAAAGAACAAATTTCAAATGAATTCCGCAACATGTTGGCTGTGGACTTTCTCTCGGCAGACAGCCACGTAATAAGTGATGTGACAATAGTTGATTTGTTTCACACTCACAGCAATAGGAACAGACTATTTTAATCCTTCCGTTAGTATTCAGTTCAAATCCAGAAGGTCAACCCATTTATCACAATCGTTGTGGAAATCTACGTTCAACAGGTAATAAGATGGTTCTGACGGCTCCATTTCCTTACACTAACGAGACTATTTATTACATAACAATCCTTACCTTTATTCAACTGAAGAGTATTGAACACATCTAATACGAACTCCCAGTGTGTACGTGTCCCTTTGTCGCTGAATGTCAAGATCTGCAATTACAAAAGCAAGAAAAAAAATTGAATGCAAGTGAAAAAAAAAATCTTCAAATACTTTTGGTTGTATTGATTTACTGAAATAATGCGATAAAATATTTTTTTTCATCCGCAACAGAAAAAATAAATTATTTTCCTAAATAATTTCCGTCTGGTAGGAAGCCAATTGAACAGCAACACCGGTTGCAGTGCAACAATCATGGAAACAAATCTGTTCCTGTCAATTTTAATGTCTTAAATGAACACATTGACACAAAGATTTTCACAGGGCGCAAAAGAATTACACAGGGATTAACAACTTAGCATAGCTGAGGCTTCACAGGATCAAATTAAGATCCAGAAATCTTCAACTTATTGAAGAAGCGCAACAGTTGCATGAATTATTATCGTCTAAAGTGGCACCTAATGGAATCTTATCACTATAATGTCAACACATTCTTCCCTAGAGTACCGTTCTGCCATATAATTACATGTATGCACATAAAATATGTAAAACTGGAAAAAATCTGTATAAGACATCACATTTCTCCCTGGCTGTCTGACATCTGTAGACTGATGACAATGAATCTGTTGACAACATATAGCAAGGGTTGATCTATAAATAGCAACAGTGACCTTGACGCCGACCTAATAGGACCTTGAAATGAAAACTCATTTGAGGTATTGTCATACTTGACCTGTGTATAAACTTGGATGAAACCTTGTCAAGACTTTATCTTGGTTGAGTCATATGACAATCAAGCACAACAGGTAGAAATTGAGGTATATTCTCTTAGGATCATTTGAGAAAAAAATCAAATAACATCGTCATTTTTTTACTGAAACACACATACGTCACGTCACCAGTAAGCAGGAAGTTCTTTACTTAGCTACGAGACCATCCAAAATTTTGCAAACACATGACATTACTTCCATATTGACAGCATGGTAATGGAAAACAAGTCTCAGAAGACAATTTGGACACATACCGATGGACCGATTTTAGGAGGTTTGAACACAAGAGAAAGCTAGATCGGACATTTTTTTTCTGTACAATATCCTCCCAGTTAGTATAAAATTTCACAATCAAGCCACTTTGAAGTTGTTTGGATTATCAGGACTTATTTTATTTTGTTTAAAAACTACCTGGTAAAAGTTCAATACGACTTAATGAAAAGGCAAACACAAATATTTGTTCAGGCTACATGCATAAAAAACATGTCAATTTGACTTGTCACAGCAAAAGCTTTTGACCTTATATAGCATGAACAGAAGTAAAGTTTTGCAATAAAACGTTGTGACCCCAGAAATAAAATTTTACAAAAGAGGTAGGTTGGAAATACAGAAGTGTGACACACAACATCTCTTGTCTTCATTAAATGACAAATTTTCAGCTGCAAACATTAAAATTACTCTAATGTATTAGGTGACAGAGTACATCAGTTAATGTTTTACACAGCCTGTACGCCAAATGTTAAAAAATCATTATCAGGATTTTGAGACTGAAACTCTCCCACCCTTCCGTTATGACTTGAGTCTCGGAGACTGTGCCAAACATTATCTCTAACATAAATTTTCATTTTTCCAAGTAAACGTCACACATCATTAGTTACTCATAAAGAACCATAAAATGGTAGATATTTGCACGAGATACAAAAATATTGACAAAAATCGACAAGATATTGTGAGTCGATACAGCTAATATTCTGCAAGGAAAATTGGAGCAGATCCCGATGAAAGGGTTGCCTAGCAGCCTGTGCTTCACAAGTAAACCAGCGAAGGTATCAGCAGACATCGATATTTAGCTGCAATGATCTGACTCAATTTTTTTTCGGAAAGACATTTATAAAGATCACAAGATTGGAATTCAATTACTTGGTAATGAGACAACAATAGATGTTAAATCAGAAACAGATCCTATCGTCAAGGTTTTTAATCACATAGATCTTTTCAGTATGTTTTATTTTCTCTCTCCTGTTGAACCAATGAAAACGCATGGTTTAATTGGCCAAACCTGCACTATCTCGGGTTTAACAAAAGTTGGAACACATTTTCTGGTAGTTCCGACTGTTAGAAATTATTCAATTACCGGAAAGTGTCCCATTTTGCAAGTCTATGGAGCGATAAAGTGAACTAAACTACAACATTACTTTACTTCCAGGAAATCTTGATCAAGTCAATGGGTTTTTTTCACCCAATGTTCCTAAACTTGCGCAATAATAAACCCCAGACAAAACGTTAACTCGTGTCTGACTCCACAACATCAAGGGATGTTATGAAAATGTTCTACTGCAGTTATAGTGATAAGCAAAATTAGTCATTTTCTGCAACAAATGCCTATCCGACATGTTTTTCGTTCATAAAAGCCCTCTTTGAAAACAAACGTTCTAAAGTCACACACAGGAATCGGAATATTTCCTGGACGCCACACAACTCTATTTTGCAGCTCGTCAAAAACATTTACAGTTTAGACAACATGTCGGATAGAACACTGTTATCTTCAAGGCCAGGCAGACAGTAAAAATTCAGGGAAAAAATAAAATGCTAATTATAAAAAAATAAAAACCAAATATACATGCTGGTTATTGAAAACATTGTTTAACCAAATAATTCTAACTTCAGAGGTAAATTCTATTATTTAAATTTAGAAACATTACATTATTATTAGATAAGGTTGATTTGATTTCCACCATAGGATAAAAATCATGCAGAAAGATAAGAAAGTATGGTGCGTTGTCTGCATGATGTATTACCCTGAGTACAGAACCTCCCACTTTTCAAGCAAAGGAGTTTCCTATGGGAAGTTATACCTACAAAGGTAGCTTATAATTTCATCCCTCCTTCGTGTTACCTACTACACCCAAGTCCATGATCTCCTTTTATTAAGCCAATCAGGATTATCTTTGTAAAATGCAAGTGTAGGAAGAATTAATCTACAAAAATACCTTTATTTCTGTTGTTCTGTTTAAAACAGGCCACAGGGGACTGGGTGCGCATAATTATATAATAAAGTTATATTTTTCAGGTTTTATGCCAAAAAAGTTGCCACTGTAGAAACCTAAAGGGGAGTACAGTACACTCTGCTCCATAGTTGTACTGTAATTATAAGTGAACATATTTTAGCAGTATAATCTTCAATATTTTAGCACTTTTTGTGGTAAAAAATATGGTATATAATGTGATAATTACAGTTTCTCTTTGTAGTTATCTACACACGTGTAGACCATACATTGTAAAAGGCACCTGTACGTACTTCATCATGAATTTGTTCAAATTTCCTGATGCGTTTAAATTTGAGAGCATTAAAATATTATAGTATACTTACAATAATTTTGACATCACAATCATGAAAACAAAATAATTACCTCATGTTTAGAAAGAGTTGATCAATCAGCTTATCTGACGTATGGTCATATATATGACACAAAAGGTTTATGATCTCCCCTAAAGACTGTATGAAAAGAATTCTTAGATTTGTTTCATCAATTTCATACGAAATGGAAACTTATGTCAGATCCAATCTAAGTATTCTTTCAAAACATCATTATATAATAAATCATTATTTTTGTACTTAGTCATTATAGGTACAGTTTCATTGTCAAATAAAAGCAAAAGGGTTGCCATGGTTATTAATCCCCTGTAGTGTGCAGAAGGACAGGAAATATGCTATAGGTCGGTAGATTGTCATTTCTGATTAAATTTGTGTGGTAGATTTTTCATGTTGATATATAGACATCAATGGGAAACAGTGTCAGATTCTGATCTGTGATACTGTATGAACTATAGGTATACAATGTACCTTCGGGCCAAAAGATGGGTATTTTATTGTATTACATAATACTTGCTGATCTGAGGTAGATTAGTCGCTTGTAAACCATTTAAGTATAATATTCTACCTTGAGCAATTTATAACTGATTTGGGTATGAATTTATAAATTTGGTCGTATATGATATCTTAGACTTATACATAAACCTTTAAATCATTTGATTTTGGTTAAGTAGCAATCTTACAATTTATACCTGTAATTTGTGTTAGAGTTAAGGGTGTATGCTACCTTACACATATACATGCACCTTTGATTTGGTTTTTGGTAGAGGAGCTATCTTACAATTTATTCCTGTAATTTGTGTTAGAGTTAAGGATGTATGCTGCCTTACACACTGTACCTGTAATTTGTGTTAGAGTTAAGGGTATATGCTGCCTTACACATTATACCTGTAATTTGTTTGAAAGTTAAGGCTATAATATGCTACCTTACACTGTACCTGTAATTTGTGTTAGACGTAAGGATGTATGCTTCCTTACATATTATACCTGTACCCATGATTGGTTTTTTGGTTAAGGAGCTATCTTACAATTTATACCTGTAATTTGTGTTAGAGTTAAGGATGTATGCTACCTTACATATTATACATGTACCCGTGATTGGTTGTTTGGTAATTAAGGAGCGATATCTTACAATTTATACCTGTGATTTGTGTTAGAATTTAAGGTGTATACTTACCTTACACATGTACATTTACCTGTGAGTGGTTTTTTGATAAAGGAGTTATCTTTCAATTTAAACCTGTGATCTGTGCTAGAGTTAAGGGTGTATGCTACCTTACACACTTTACCTGTAATTTGTATTAAATTTAAGAATGTATGCTACTTTACTCATTATACCTGTGATTTGTGTCAAAGTTAAGGTTATATGCTACCTCACACTTTTTAGATTAAGAGTTTATTTTCCTTAAACATGAATGTGCATTTTCTTTTAATCCAAGAGTGCAATCAGTGCAGAAATGAATTCTCTTGACCTTTCTATTATTTACTGAAGTCTAAACTACTGCAGTGAAATTTCATAATCCGACTCCTAAATATTCTGACATCCTTACAAAATAACACCTGTGTATTCTGACATTTTGACTTATCTGACCAATCATTTCATCTCCCACGAGATGTCAGATTAAACAGGTTTCACTGTAATAAAAAAATACTATTCTCTTTTATCAATGTGAGGCTCCTTTAGAAAAGAGATTTGTTTGACAGTAAGGTAGCATAAACCCTTAATTATTCTTTATATCAATGTATGACCTATTCTTTAATCACATGGTGTCTGACAAAATATCATTTAAAGACATAATGAGGCACAATTGTTTAGGACCTACAGTATTGGGTTTAACCTGGTCAAGTTTTTAAAGACACATAACAAGCAAGTATGTAAAGGCCAGAGCAAGAGATATAATAACACTTCAGAACAGAAGTGCAACTATTTGATTGACCAAATTGGACTAAAACTAGACTGCACTCTGCTGTTCAAACAATGATAACATATGTTCAGGGCTCAGGGTCAATACAGGAAGGACTGTGTAGAAGTCCTGTAAAATTCTCCAAAGTACGAGGTGTGTTTGAGCTCCACTTATCAATAATAAAACAAAGCTTATATATTAATACAGGGCCTGTGTTACTTAATTGAGATCTTGTGGTCTGTTCGGATTCAGGATACATTTAATCCTAAACCTGAGGGTTTTCTATCTAGACGGCTTCAATTAGACATTTTATGCTCATGAGATGAACCAATTTTATAAGGTGAATTTGGGGTCGTATTAAAGCCCCTTTGCCCTGCATCATTTCTGCTGTATTTTACCGAAATTAATTGCAAAAATTACAAAATTTCTCCCCAATATCATGCTTTTTGTCAATTGTGTAAAATGTTTTTTTCAAAGTCACCAGGTAAATGCCACTGTGTTAAAGACCTAGAAAAATCATTGTCATCATGTAAATATTCCTACAGAAGGATTTCTGAGTATCAACAAAGATTACGAAGACTTCATGTCTTAGCAGACTGAAGACCTGCGGATTTGACAGGAAACGATGAAACAAGTGCTGCATGTTGAAAAGGAAACAGTGAACTACACTTCTAGCTGCAACTCCTGTGTGGTTTCTTCTCTGAGTTTTGCAGCCTTCGTGATGCTTTCCCTTTTGTTTTGCAGCCTTCGTAATGCTTTTCCTTTTGTTTTGCAGTTTCGTGATGCTTTTCCTTTTGTTTTGCAGCCTTCGTGATGCTTTTCCTTTTCCTTTTGTTTTGCAGCCTTCGTTGCTTTTCCTTTTGTTTTGCAGCCTTCGTGATGCTTTTCCTTTTGTTTTGAAGCCTCCTCAGTTCCTGTTGTGTTTTTTTTTACTTTGCAGCTATTTTTTCCTACATTTCTAAGTGATATTACACAGACCATCCCTGTAATTGAGGACTCAGGTACCTCAGACAAAAAATTGAATGCATGCACTACTACTGGTAGTTTGAATGTGTCAAATGACAATTAATTGTTAATCCTGAATTTGTACTGAAGCCAGTCAACAGACCATCATTGATGCAATATTGGCTAATAAACCTAACAAAATCAGCCCTAAAAAATAACAGCTGCAGGCAACGGATTTGATTTAGATTGATCCTAAAAGTGCTGTCTTATATGCGTTACAACTCTTAAATAGATCAGAAATGTTCCAATAGTTATTAAGAATCTCAATGTAAGAAGGTCAACGAACTTGTATTGTACTATACAGAGGTTGATAATTTTAAGCACCCAAATGTCAATTTCAGTTAATATTTAACAAAAACTGTGACAAACACACGTGACAGCTGCAAATTGGGACACCACAAGACATATATGATGGTTAATTACAAAGGGTTCTATCAAGACAGGCGTGACATATGTAACCTGATGATACGAAACAGTATCTAAAATTATCCCACCCATCATATTATACTGGTGATCGATACCTGAGTGGGTATAAACATATATTAATAATATTTAATCAGTAAACGACAGGATTCAATAAATTTGTGGATAAAGTTAATTTAATTCCCTTGATTAAAATCAGCATTAATATTGAAACCAGACGCTCTTGATGCAAGTAATCTCTTAAGGATCCTTGTCCCATTGAACTCTGGTTTTTGGTATATACTGAGTAACCTCCCTTTAACTTCCATATGCAGCACAGCTGAGCCAGGACACTTCTGTTGACCAGGTAGCTCAATAGGTTAGATCTTAACAATCTGAAGTCCAAGGTTCAAACCCCGGTCTAACACTGGTGGACCCTTACCGTGTATTTTTTTCATTTTTTCGTTTAATTTTCAAAAATCGTTTAGTTGTTCTCTTTTTGTGTGTTTTTTTTGGATTATAGTTTATATTTGACGAGTCACCGTTTATTGTTTAAACCGACGTTTATTCTTCGCAGACTTGTGTTTCGTTTTGAGTATAACAGTTTGTTTTTAAAACAGAGTGTTTGTTTTATAAATGCATGTTAACTTTTCACGGAACAGAGTTTGTTTTATAACTACATGTTTACTTTTCTTGGCCCAGTGTTTGTTTAATAACTGCATGTTTACTTTTCACGAAACAGTGTTTGTTTTAAAACTGCATGCTTAATTTTCACGGAGCAGTGTTTGCGTGTCAAGGAACAGTGTTCCGTTTTGGTGGAGCGTTGACCTCTCGCGGCAAATCGTTTAATTTTAGCAGAAATCGTTTAATTTACGAATTTCTTTTGTTCTGTCGGGTTCTTTCATGTCTGCCGACCGGCCACGCTCTCGTCCGCGACAGGCCTACCTTATCGGCAGTGTAGTGGCGCGCACCAGCCAAAATTTACCTGAGCTCGGTCAGAGCGCTCACCCATGACGTACGTAGCCGTCGGCTACCGGTAGTCCGAATCGTAAATAGTACCGCTGTAACTGGTTCGTCATTTTCCATTGCATGCACTAAAAGTGACGTTTATGTTACTAAACACACGATTAATCCTTTGTTCTACGCCACCAACATAAAGTGGGCGTTTTCCTTGTTTTACGAAACGTTAGTTTTATTGTACAACATGATCATCGAATCAATGTACCCAAAGTACGTGTTTTATTGTACAACATGATCAGCGAATCGATGTACCCCAAGTACGTGTTTTATTGTACAGCATGATTAAAATACAAGTGAATCAAACTATCCTTAATACGTGATGTGTTGTACAGTATGATTAAAATACAAGTGGATCAAACTATCCTTAGTACGTGTT